>NC_053027.1:320319082-320352063 GCF_003073215.2 Triticum urartu | reverse complement strand
TACCATTGTAACCGACTTGGTGTAACCCTAACCCTCTCCGGTGTCTATATAAACTGGAGGGGTTTAGTCCGTAGAACAACTTCATTATACAACAATCATACCATAGGCTAGCTATTAGGGTTTAGCCTCCTTGATCTCGTGGTAGATCTACTCTTGTACTACCCATATCATCAATATTAATCATGCAGGACGTAGGGTTTTACCTCCATCGAGAGGGCCCGAACCTGGGTAAAACATTGTGTCCCTTGTCTCCTGTTACCATCCGGCCTAGACGCACAGTTCGGGACCCCCTACCCGAGATCCGCCGGTTTTGACACTGACATTGGTGCTTTCATTGAGAGTTCCTCTGTGTCGTCGCAATCAGGAAGGATGCCTCTTCCTGTATTTAAAGACGGCGCCGTTACTAAGGGAGCCTTGGCTGTCGGCCAAACTCTCCGGCTAGGCGGTTTTCTCATGACCGCCTGTTCGGCCGTTACGCCGACGGTGACCTCTCGGGTCATCAAAAGCAATCTTCACGTCAGCTCAGAACTCATCAAGCAGTTAGATCCAATGGAGCTCTCTTCCGTAAACGAGCTCTTGGATCGCATCGCCGCCTTGGGGGTCACTACGGATTATGACCAGGTTGGGCTTAAACCCGATCTAAGAGAAATTAATTCTCCCCAAGTCACCCATCACGTTGCCGTAGTAGAGGCATAGTGCGGCGACTCTTCATCTATCTTAAGGACTAACTACGTCCGGATTCCAAATCCCTCCAAGCCGGATACCTGCGGAGGGGAGGATGTAACTCAAGACCTGAACTTAGAATCAGGCAAAGGGCTAGATTCACTGGACAACATCCAAGAAACCGAACCTCAGAGTTCGGAAACTCCTTGGCCTCTGAGTCTTAGATTGGGTGAAGTTCCGGATTTAATTCCACCCACCCGCCCGAACATAAGCGATCTATCCCAAATCAGGCAAAAGCCCGAAGAAACAGTACATCATTACTGGGCAAGGTTCCTCCTGGTTATGAACATGATAAAGGACTGCCGCGAGGAAAACGCAATCTCAATCTTCTGCAATAATTGCACGGACAAGGGAATCCTCAACGCCACAGGTCGTTGTGATCTTGCACGCTTTGCTGACTTGGCGTCCATAGTACAAAAGTACTGTGCGATGGAAAGCGCCCGGAAAACCGAAACTAAATTTTGGGACAATCCGGCCCTGAATAGAAACCTCGTCCGAAATAAAAGGGTGCATCATCATCAGACACCCGGGTTAAAAACCAAAAAACCAAAACCCTCTACAGGGCATGGAACCGTACTGGAGGGATGGCTTAATGGACCCTGTAAAATTCATAGTACAGAGGACGCCACACCAACTCATAGCCTTAGAGCATGTTGGATACTCCGGCAGGTGGCCAAAAGGGGCGAAGATCTCCTAATTCCGGAGGCCACAGAAAGCCACCTCAGGGACTCCAGTACAGTCTTAACAGTCTTCGAGACTTTTGCATCAAATAAAATGCGAAAAAGAACACTCCGCAGCTTCGCCGAAGTCTATCAAGTAGCAACAATAAACCCATGGAGTGACACGGCTATTACCTTTAATGCCAGCGACGAACCTAAATTCCGAACAGCTCGAGCACCAGCCGCATTGGTACTCAGTCCTATAGTGGATGGCTTTCGCCTCACCAAGGTACTCATGGATGGAGGCAGCGGATTGAACTTCATTTACGAGGAAACCCTTCAAAAAATGGAAATAGACTGGAACCGCATTGAGCGAAGCAGCACAACCTTCAGAGGAATAATCCCCAGTCGGGAAGCACGCTGTACAGGAAAAATCACACTAGATGTGGTGTTCGGCACGCCGGATAATTATAGGTCCGAAGAGGTCACATTCCAAGTGGCCCCGTTCAGCAGCGAATACCACGCTCTGCTGGGGCGGGAAGCGTTTACAATCTTCCAAGCAATACCCCATTACGGGTACATGGAGCTCAAGATGCCCGGGCCGAACGGAATCATCACTCTCGCTAGTGATCCGGACATAGCACTCCACGCCGAAAACAAGACAGCCGCACTGGCCCTTGAGGCACTGTCCGAAGCCCTAGCGGCTGAGGAACTGACTACGCTGCGCTCCACGGTAAACAGGGACGATGTGATACTCGACAAAATATCCAAGTCCACCTCCTTTAAACCAGCGGATGAAATAGTCAAATTCCAGGTCCATCCAACGGATCCTAATAAAACAGCTTCCATCGGGGCACAATTAAACCCCGATGTAGACGCCACACTGCGAGAACTCCTACGGGAGAACTGGGACATTTTTGCATGGCACCCTTCGGACATGCCAGGAATCCCACGCAGGCTGGCTGAACACAGCTTAAATATCCTAAAAGGATTCAAACCTGTCAAACAAGCCCTTCGGCGTTTCTCTGAACCCAAGAGATAGGCAATGGGAGAGGAGCTAGCCAAACTATTGGAGGCCGGATTCATCAGAGATATAAAACATCCGGACTGGCTAGCAAACTTGGTGATGGTACCAAAGAAGGACAAATCCTGGCGCCTGTGCGTTGACTTCAAAGACCTCAACAAGGCCTGCCCAAAGGATCCCTTCCCCCTCCCCCTCATCGATCAAATTATCGACGCCACTATAGGACACGATTCATTGTGCTTCCTCGACGCATACTCCGGTTACCATCAAATCAAGATGGCCGAGTCAGACCAAGCCGCAACGACATTCATCACCCCATACAGCCCATTCTGCTTCAACACAATGCCTTTCGGGCTCAAAAACGCCGGTGCAACATATCAGCGCATGATTCAGACATGTCTGGCAAACTAGATCGGTAAAACAGTAGAGGCATACGTGGATGATGTGGTCGTAAAAACAAGACATGTCGAATCTCTAGTAGACGACTTGAGGCTTACATTTGACAACCTCCGAGCATATGACATCAAGCTAAATCTGGAAAAATGCGTTTTCGGCGTTCCAGCCGGAAAGCTCTTGGGCTTCATTGTATCCGGTAGGGGAATCGAAGCAAATCCAGCCAAGATCCGAGCTTTGTCACAATTGGGTATCCCAAAGGACCTCAAACAAATACAAAAATTAACCGGATGCATGGCGGCTCTAAGCCGCTTTATCTCCCGGTTGGGAGAAAAGGCGCTACCCCTCTATCGCCTCCTTCGGCGCACCGAACACTTCGAGTGGACGGACGCCGCCACGGCCGGACTCGAGGAAATAAAAGCCATATTGGCAACAAACCCCGTCCTGGCCGCGCCAAACATCGGCGAACCAATGCTATTGTACATTGCAGCAACCCATTAAGTTGTCAGCGCAGTACTCGTTGTCGAGCGGGAAACGGACGGACACAAATTCCCCCTTCAAAAGCCGGTTTACTATGTGTCCACTGTCCTCACCCCATGCAAATCATGGTACCCACATTATCAAAAGATTGCATATGCGGTATTCATGGCATCCCGGAAGCTACGACACTACTTTCAAGAGTGTTCAATCACAGTAGCATCAGAAGTACCACTCAATGATATTATAAACAACCGTGACGCAACGAGCCGGATTGCAAAATGGGCCATCGAGCTCCTCCCGTTCGACATAACTTATAGGCCACGGCGAGCTATCAAGTCGCAAGTTTTGGCCGACTTCGTTGCAGAATGGACAGAGGCCGAACTCCCTAAAGAGTACGACACATATTCAAACTGGATCATGCACTTCGACGGTTCCAAAATGTTGGCCGGACTAGGGGCCGGCGTCGTTCTGACGTCCCCCATAGGAGATATAGTTCAATATGTACTCCAGATTATGTACATGGACTCCAACAATGCAGCCGAATATGAGGCCCTTTTACATGGTCTCCGGATGGCAGTATCCATGGGCATTCAACGCCTAGAGGTGTGCGGGGATTCGAACCTCGCGATATCCCAAATAAATGGAGACTTCGATGCCAAGGATCCAAAAATGGCAGCTTACCGCAACGCCGTCCTCAAAATGTCAGCTCGGTTTGAAGGGCTCGAATTTCACCATATAGCCCAAGAAAACAATCAGGCGGCAGACGTCCTGGCACGCATCGGCGCAAAACGCGATGCGGTCCCCCCAACATCTTCCTGGAAAGGCTGTTCAAGCCATCCATAGTACGGGAAGGGGAACATGGCAATATTAGTCCGGACCCAACCGCACTGTCCGACGCCGAACAATCTGACATAATCGGAGGCTCTGCCAATGAAATAACAACCTCAGCCCACGTACTAATGGATGTTATCGCCCCATGGATAGAACCATTCCTAGCCTACCTTACTAGGCAGGAACTCCCAGAGGACCAAAACGAGGCACGCTGTATAGTGCGGCGATCTAAAGCCTATAAAGTCCATGAGGGAGAACTTTACAAGAAAAGCACTACCGGAGTCCTTTAAAGGTGCATCTCCGAAGAGGAAGGGTGGAACCTGCTGGCTGAAATTCATGCCGGACTCGGTGGCCATCACGCCGCAGCCCGGTCCCTTGTAAGCAAGGCTTTCCGTACAGGCTTTTATTGGCCGACGGCCCGGGCGGACGCTCAGGACTTGGTCCATAAATGCGTCGGTTGCCAGCTTTTTGCAAACCAAAGCCATATGCCACCCACCGCCCTCCAAACTATCCCCATCACTTGGCCTTTCGCGGTCTGGGGGCTTGACATGGTGGGACCCCTTAAAGGCGGAACCCACAAGAAAAAATACTTACTGGTCATGGTGGATAAGTTCACCAAATGGATAGAAGCCAAGCCTGTTAAGACGGCCCAATCCGGACCTGTGATAGACTTTATATCCGGGGTCGTACACCGTTATGGCGTCCCCCACAACATCATCACCGATAACGGCACGAACTTTACGGCCGATGAGGTAAAACTCTGGTGCAAAAACATGGGCATCAAGCTCGATTATGCTTCCGTCTATCACCCACAAACTAACGGTCAGGTCGAACGTGCAAATGGTCTCATCATGAGCGGCATCAAACCTAGATTAGTGCGGTCCCTCAAGGAATCTAACACGCACTGGGTAGAGGAGCTCGACTCCATACTCTCGGGGCTGCGGACCACGCCAAACCGCACCACCGGATGCACACCATTTTTTATGGTGTACGGCGCAGAGGCAGTCTTGCCCTGCGACATAATTCATGACTCACCTCGAGTGCGCATGTACGAAGAAAGGGAGGCCGAGCTCGATCAGCAGGACAGTTTGGACGCCTTAGAGGAGGAGCGCAACGTGGCAAAAGCCCGTTCCGCATTCTATCAACAGCAGGCTCGAAGATATCAAAGCAGAGAAGTGCGGGCCAAAAGCTACAACGTTGGCGAATTAGTTCTACGCCTGCCGGACAAGAAAAAGGACAAGCTGAAGCCCAAGTGGGAAGGTCCCTTCATAATCGACCAAGTCCTGACTGGTGGAGCATACCGCCTGCGAGATGCGTCGGATAACCGACTCGAGCCGAACCCATGGAACGCAGCCCGTCTCCAAAGATTCTATGCCTAGCGCTGGACTCTGTGTTTGTCTCCTTCCTCTGTCCATTTTTTACATTTTCTGTCTTACATTTCTCTCCTTCCCCTCTTCTCTTTTATAGCCCTTAAAGGCTCCTCAAGTGATGTGCTACTCGCGCTCATTAAACCTGGGGGCTTCTTTAACAGAAGCTTATTTATACGGGCTTCACGCCCACCACATGTGTCAAACTTCCGCATGTACCTTTTCTTCACCATTATATGCATCGATATGACTTAAGTTTTGGCCAAGCTGGGTTGCCTGGCTCCTGTGCTTACCCCTACATCCCCGATTGTTCGGCTAGGTGGTAAAGGGAGCACCTCTGCGATTGTTACTGCCAGATTAGCCGGATGTGTACCTCAGACTGGGTGAAGCCGAAAGCTAGCGTTCTTAAGGGAATATTCGGTCGGTGAACTAAAAGATGACCTTTTTTCTTATTTATGTATATGCCCCCAGATGATTTTCCTGTGTTTGCAGTCCGGACATGCACGTTAGGGCATGCCTCCCAGAGAAAGGAACCCCTAACGGAACTATTCTCTCTGGAAGATGTTTCTTACTAACCATGTAATATAACATAACTAGTTGGGCACTTGTCTGATAAAGCACTAATGACCCCTACGCCTGGTCTCCATGCATACCCCGGTTCTTACATAACCGGTAGGGTATTCGGACACACTCCGGACCGTCAGGTCCTGAGGTTGAAGCAAAAAGGTCGGCAACGACAAATGATCTACAATCCGGCTAGAAGGCATTACACATGTCAATTAAAAATTATATAGTCACTCTGACTGATTGTATTCCTCTTCAATACCATCTAACAGGCTGTCTAACTTACAGTCCTGCTGGGAATACTTTGCGGCCAATTCTACTTGGCCGTACACTAAACTGACAGGGATCTCCTTCTCGTCAGGCCCCACAGGTCCGACCTCGGCCATGTGGTTTGGGTCAGACTTCGTGTACCGCGTCTTCACCATGGCCCAGGCCTCCCTAGCGCCTTGTCGGCAGGCCGATATCTTCCACAACCGGAAGCGCCGCCGAGCTCCCTTAAGCTTCTCCGAAAGCTCTCCAAGGCCCTCGGGCATGGAGTGGGAAGGCCATAAGGCTTGGGCAACGCCTCGCATCACCTGCCGAACTCGCTCGTGCAGTTGCGAGAGCTCGGGAAGAAGGTCACCCATAGAACCGGGCATCTCCTCTGCAGGACGACCCGTTAGCATACCTACAGACATTACTCTGTTAGTCGACTTCCTCGCCGAACTCTTTTCTTTCAAAGATTCGCTTAAGCACTTACTAAATATGCCGCGTCGAAGCCGCTGATTCTCCTTAGTAGAGTCCGACAGCTGGCCACGAACATCTTTAAGTTCAATGTCCAGCTTGGTGTTGACATCCTGAAGCTCATTCTTCTCACGCCTCACCCTTGTCAACATACTCTCACCGGCCTTTAGCCGGCGTAAGAGTTGTTGCCTCTCCGGATCCAGTCCGGCGCCATCTGCAATATGATTTGGTAGATTCATACCCACGCCGCACTTCGCAAGATATTAATCTTTCGAAGTGTATCTTACCAGAGGGGGTCTCTTTAGGCTCCCCTGCCGCGGCTAGTGCGGCCTCCAGTTGGGCTTTGCACTCTTTCAGCTCCTGGGACAGTACGGTATTCTTCTCTGTAAGAACCTGCATAACAAATGATCCTTAAACCAGTTACTCTAACTGTTTCAAGTCTCGGGGGCTACTGGTATATACATATATATTTACCAAAATTTTCTTACCCGTATGTCTTTTACATATTGCTCCATGGCTCTGGTTAAACCATTTTGAGCGGCACGGAGGTACGCATCTCCCGAATTGAAGGCATCTAATGCCTCTCGGGAGAAACAAGCGTCGCGAAGAACTGTCCGGCGACGCCTGTGGTTCATGGCACTCTCCACCTCGGAATTGGTGGCAGACAGCCTGTCCGCATCCTCTGTCGGAGGAGCATCCGGTGCGCGCCTCGTGTTCGCTCCCGCTTCCGGGCCAGGCGTTGGAGCCTGGCTGGTGGAGGCGCGGTTGGCAACCTCCCCGGATGTAGTCCGGCGAGGTCTCTTCGTCCTGAAGATAGCACGAACGTTAATATGCCCTGAAGAAATAACACTAGGTAAAAAGAGGATGCGCTATACCTTTGCGCCGGCGTCCGAGTCCGGACTACATTCCTTTTTGCCCCACGGGGCCCTGCGGCCCCTCGTTGGCTAGTCGCCGCAGGTTCGGCCTCCCGCCTTGGAAACCTCCCCTGCAAAACACGGTCGTTGTCAGGAAAACTGAAATGCGTGAGAATGGATTCCTTCTCAAAGGGATGAGACTCCGCTCTCTGTTACCTGGGAGGCCGGGATTAACCCTGGGTAATCAGCCGTAATGGCCACCAATGTATTGTCCTTGCTTAACTGACGAAACACCCCGTCAATCAACTCCACCGATATATCTGGATCCTCTTCGGAGTCCGGATCGAGGGACCGTTCTGGATCCTCGGGTTGTGGGGGACGGCTGTTTATATCCTTTACTTCCTGACGTAGTTCCTGCGTTGAAATCGTTGGACTACATATTTAATCATGGGAATATAAAGCGGATGGGCAGGCACAATTGTTCACTTACCCAACTCGGGGGGTTGTTCATACTAAATCCGCCCTGCGGGTTGACGCGGAGGAATTCCTCCTCTTCTCCCTTGTACAAAGAGGATAAGATCTTTACTAGAGCGGCAGCTGAGGCTAGCCCCTTACGACCGTAACGGGTGGCGTCATCCTCCCCGTTAAAATCCCACATGGGGTGGCCTCTATATTGAAGCGGCTGCACCCCCCGCATAATGCATGCGGCCATGACTCCAATCATGGTTAGTCCAGAATGAGCCAATAGTCTTATCTGGCCCATCAGGTGAAGGACGTCCCTATCGCTTTCTCTCTGAGAGCTCCGCGGACGCCAGCTTAGGCGTTTCTTTAAGGGAGCACTATTGAATTCGGGGAGACCGACCCGGATAGGGTCCGGTAGCAGGACATCATCTATATAAAACCATTCCGAAGGCCAGTCCTCAGACGCCTTCTTTGGGGTTCCGGATAGATATCCGGTCCCGGCGATACGCCACACTTCGGCTCCGCCCACTTGATATATAGACCCCTCTTGAGAGCGGGGCACCAGACAGAATAATCTCTTCCACAGCGCGAAATGAGCCTCAACACCCAAGAATAGCTCGCAAAGAGCGACGAAGCCCGCGATATGCAATATAGAGGCGGGCGTGAGATCGTGCAGCTGGAGGCCATAGAACTCCAGAAGCCCACGGAGAAATGGATGGATTGGAAATACAAGTCCTCTTACTAGATAAGGGACGAGGCACACCTGCTCTCCTTTGGAGGGACAGGGGGTGCTCTCCGCTTGCTCTCCGCCATTATAGGTGGCGAGTCCGGCTCGGACCGGGACCATATAGGCCTGAGGGAGAAATCCCTTGTCCTGATGCGACACTAGCTCGCTGTGCGGGATGGAGCACCTCTCCCAGTCTCCAGGTTTAGGACTGGAAGGGCGAGAGGAGGAGCTGTGACGGCTGGCCATGTTGGAATGAACCTTTGCTGGAGGCGCTCTGATGATTACTCGCGGAGAGGAGAAGGTGTGGTTTGGATCTGAATCCCCATCCCATTAAATAGGTGGCTCGTTTATGCGGCTAGGGGTGTGAATGTAAAAACACCCCGACTTTTCACATTCGTTTGACACGTGGAAGACGGCCATTATTGGGCGTGGAAGCCAAGGTGCGCTACATTACGAAAATCGGACATTATTCAGCAGGTACACGGAATTTGGAGGAGAACCCGCCTTGCAATGCCGAAGACAATCTGCGCGCCGGACTCGTCGTTATTGAAGCCTGGTTCGGGGGCTACTGAGGGAGTCCTGGATTAGGGGGTGTCCGGGTAGCCTGACTATACCTTCAGCCAAACCCCAGGACTATGAAGATACAAGATTGAAGACTCTATCCCGTGTCCGGATGGGACTTTCCTTGGCGTGGAAGGCAAGCTTGGCGATGCGGATATTCAAGATCTCCTACCATTGTAACCGACTTGGTGTAACCCTAACCCTCTCCGGTGTCTATATAAACCGGAGGGGTTTAGTCCGTAGAACAACTTCATCATACAACAATCATACCATAGGCTAGCTATTAGGGTTTAGCCTCCTTGATCTCGTGGTAGATCTACTCTTGTACTACCCATATCATCAATATTAATCAAGCAGGACGTAGGGTTTTACCTCCATCGAGAGGGCCCAAACCTGGGTAAAACATTGTGTCCCTTGTTTCCTGTTACCAACCGGCCTAGACGCACAGTTCGGGACCCCCTACCCGAGATCCGCCGGTTTTGACACCGACAATGCTCAAAGCCGCCATGCACCCTGCTAGCTTTTGGACCTGCTTTAAGTCTGTTGGTGTAGCCAATTGCGACAAGGCTCAGATTTTAGCTGGGTTTGCTTCAATTCCTCTACGGGAGACAATGAACCCTAGCAGCTTTCCGGCTGAACACCGAAGACACATTTTTTCGGATTGAGCCGTATGTCGTATGTTCGGAGGTTGTCAAATGTGAGGCGGATATCATCCACCAATGATTCAACGTGTTTAGTCTTGATGACTACTCGTCCACATATGCTTCAACTGTCTTGCCGATTTGTTTTTCCAAGCACGTTTGAATCATGCGTTGGTAAGTGGCACCAGCGTTTTTAAGCCCAAAAGGCATAGTGTTGAAATAGAAAGGCCCGTACGGGGTGATGAATGCCGTCGTGGCCTGGTCGGACTCCTTCATTTTAATTTGATGGTATCCAAAGTAAGCATCAAGGAAACACAGTGAGTCGTGTCCCGCAGTTGCGTCAATGATCTGGTCAATGCGGGGCAACGGGAAAGGGTCTTTGCGGCAAGCCTTATTGAGGTCTTTGAAATCGACACAAAGGCGCCAAGATTTATCCTTCTTCGGCACCATGACCAAGTTGGCTAGCCAATTCGGGTGTTTGATTTTTCTGATGAACCCGGTCTCAAGTAATTTGGCTAGCTCCTCCCCCATAGCCGATGTTTGGGTTCGAAAAATTGCCACAGCGTTTACTTGACTGGTTCGAACCCTTTGATTATGTTGAGGTTGTGTTCGGCCAGTCTGTGTGGGATCCCAGGCATGTCTGAAGGGTTCCAGGCGAAGATATCCCAATTTTCATGTAGGAACGCGCGTAAAGCGGCGTCAACTGTCGGATCCAGCTATGCTCCGATGGACACTGTTTTATTAGGATCCATCGGGTGCACTTGAAATTTAACTATTTCATCTGCTGCCTTGAAAGAGGTGGATTTAGGTCTCTTGTCAAGTATTACATCATCCTTGTCCACCGTGGATCGTAGGGTGGTTATTTCTTCGGCCGCAAAGGCTTCGGATAGTGACTCGAGAGCCAAGGATGTGGTTTTGTTTTCGGCACGGAGTGCCTTATCTGGATCACTCATAACTGTGATTATTCCATTGGCCCCTAGCATTTTAAGCTTCATGTACCCGTAATGGGGTATTGCTTGGAAGTGTGAGAAAGCGCCCCGCCCTAGAAGGGCGTGATATCCGCTATTGAAGGGAACAACATGAAAGAGGAACTCCTCTGACCTGTAATTTCAGGCGTGTCGAATACTACATCAAGTTTGATTCTCCCCGAACATCATGCTTCTCGATTGGGGATGATGCCTCGAAAGGTGGTATTGCTTTGCTCGATGTGTGTTCTATCGATCTGCATTTTGTCGAGCGTGTCCTCATAAATGAGGTTTAGCCCACTGCCGCCGTTCATGAGCACTTTGGTAAGTCGAAAGCCGTCCACAATGGGGTTTAGTACTAAAGCGGAGGGTGCTCGGACTGAGCGGGCCCTTGGTTCGTTGTCAGCGGTAAAGGTTATTGCCGCGCCTCTCCATGGGCTCGCTACAGCTATGTAACACCCCGAGACCGATGCGCCAGGTGTCTTCCAGTTATTCGCCGTCATTGCCATGTCATTTTCTTGCATGTTGCACTTTGTCATGTCATCATGTGCATCTCATTTGCATTCATGTCCGTCTCTTGTAGCCGGTCACTTTCTCTGTTGTCCGTTTCAGAATCCAACACTCTCACATGCACCTGTTGCACCTCTCAGATCTTGTTTCGTGAGTGGGAGAAAAACGTTCTCGGAATGGGACAAGATTTATCAAGTGGCCTTGGTATATCACCGGTAGACCACCTGTCAAATTTCATTCCATTTGGAGGTCGTTTGACACCCCAACGGTTAACCACGTTAACCGCCGGACCCTTTCTCTTTGCAGCCCAGCACCCCTTCACAATAGCCCACTAGCCCATCTAAACCCCCTCCATGCTCTCCGTTGTTGGATCACGATCATGTGGGCGAAAACCGCACCTCATTTGGACTCTCCTAGCTCCCTCCACCTATAAATAAGCCTCCCCTCTGAAATTTTGGGTCCAAACCCTAGTCCCTCTCCTCCCCGCGCTGCTGGACATGTCCACTCCATGCCGGACGCGTCCACAGCTGCCGCCCCGTCCAACCAGGAGTCGCCATGTGTCCACCCAGCCTCTCCACCGCCGCATAGCCCGCCGGACCAGGATCGGGCCTGCGCGAGCCCATCCGGCCGCGCCGCTTGCCCGAGCCCCCGTGCTGCCCAGCTCCTCCCGTCCCCGTCGCCGGCGCCACCTCCACGTCGTGCACCGCCGCCCTACGCCGCCACCTCGCCGCCGGGGAGCTCCGCCACCCTTCTAGGCCAGCGCCCCGCCCCACGCCCGTCGCCGGCACCCGCTGCCTCGCCGGACTCCAGCCACAGGCCGGCCCCGCCGCCCCTGCTCCGGTCAGATCCGGGCTTGGTGCCCCCGGATCCGACCCTCCCTGCGCCATTCCTCCCGTCCCTGCCGGTCCCCTGTCTCGCCGCCGCCCGCCATCGCCGGGGTCCGCCGCCGTCGCCGTCGCCGTCGGGGTCCTGCTCGACCCCGACATCGACCCATGGGCCGCCTCCCCGGTGTTGACCGCGACCTGGGCCGGCCTCGATCGCGCGCTAGAGGCCCAACAGTGCCCAGATCTGCCGGCCCGCTCCGCTGTCTCCGCCGTCCTGGGCCGAGCCCAATGGTGAGCTGCCCACTATTCCCTGCCCTGTGCGTTGTCTAGTTATGTGGCACCCACTATTTTGTTGCCTATGATCTTGGCTAAGTCCTAGAAAATCATGTCATATGTGCATCTTGTGTGGTTGATAACTATGTGCATGTTTGTCCGATTGATATGTTCTTCATATGCAGGTGTTCCTCTCTGAGTCCTATAGATGGTGGTGTAGTTTGCATGCATGTTAATGTTAATCTTGATGCCTTAATCATCGTTGCAAAAGTGCTAAATGATATAAACTGCTGAAGATTGACATAACTTGCTGATTTTTCTTTTTCATAGTATTTTGTGTGTTTATCTTTTGAGCATCATGTCTACATGTTTTAGGAGCATCTTCATGACTTCTTTACAGTGGTGCCATCCATGTATTTTTATGTGCCTTGTGGTGACTAGCACAAGCTTGTTAAGTGTGCTACTTAATGTTGCCGATTTCTGAGACAGTGATTTTTGCTAAGTGTGTAACTGTTACATTGTGTGGCCATGTTAATTTGATGCTACCATATATTCCATGCATAATCTAGAGATGCCTAGTTGACGTGTTTTGATGTCCATGCTTTACTCTATCATGCCAGGCCTTTTGTTGTCTCATACATGTCCTTTAGCATATGTTTTCATTGCCATGAACTTGCCTAAATGATGTTCCAGTTTTCTGTTAACTTCATGATGCCATGTTGTGAGCTTGTTATTGATTAATCTATGCCTATTTTGGAGATGCTCCAATTATATGATTTGAAGTATACTATGATTAATTTGTCCACATGCTAAGTTTGATAATTTTGGACTTCATATGACCCATGTTCCAAGCTTGCAAACATGCTATGTTGATGTTGCTATTTTACACTTGCTAAAACTGTTACTACATTCAAACTTGTCTTGATGGTTCCCACTAGTCCATGAGTCATATGTATATGATGCCTTGTGGTTATTTGCTCCTTGTTATTTGTACTTTGATGCCATTCCCTTGGTTGCCATAAAACTTGCTGTAGTTTGTCTCTTTCTTGCTCTCAAGTTGCCATCATGCTAAATCTGTCAATCTGTCAATAGTAAGTTCCATTTTTCAAGTATCATAGTTATTACTCCATGCATCATATGAAGTTGTGCCCATGGACTAAGTTCAAGTATATCATGTATACCACATGCCCATGTATTTTTCATGTTTATTAAAGTTTCTATGCTTGCTGTTATGTACCTCCAAAGTCAGCATCATAATGATATTGTTTTATATTCCCAGATTTCCTGTAAGTCTGAGAATCAGCTTTTGTCATGTTGCATCTTGTCTTGTTGATTGCCATTGATCTAGGGCTCATATGGAGATGCTTAGTAATCATGATTTTCCATGTTTAACCTGTACTTTAATGCCATGATTTTGTTTGCCATGATCTTGCCCTATATCATCTTTGTTTCATGCCTCCAACATGTCAACATGTTATTTCTGCTCATGTATGCCTTGTTTTTCACTAAGTCATAATCTGTGATATTAAGTTGCTTCTTGCATTGATCATATTGGTTTAATCTTGATGCTTATAAACCTGAACCTTAATGGTATTTGAAGTATGCTATATGTACTTGAAGTGCATATCAAGTTCGTGACCATATGATTCCTGTAGCATGTTGTTTCCTTGATTGCAAAGTGATTAGTTGCTGTTTTGGGCAGATTGAGTTTGAAACTTGTATTGACTGTATGTGTTGAACCGTTGCTCCGTTTTGAGCATGCTCTATATGAAACTTCTTGATTTTGCATGTAGTTTCATGTTACCTTGTTGCATCCGTGTTTTGGAGTGTTTGTGATGTTGTTTTGCTTGCATTTGCATCAATGCCATGTTTAACTTGTTTTGCTCATATATTCTAGGTCGTAGCTCCGAATTAAACGAACTTTATATGTAACTTGATTAGAAAACCGTGTAGATCATCTTGTGCAGTTTAACTTGATTATTAACAACTTTAACATAATGTTTTGTTCAGATCTGGACCAATTTCGAAATTTGCATATAGGGACTTACCGGAATTGTTATATGTTGTTTCTGGCCTCATTTAAACTTGCTTTGATGTGTTGTTCTTCTATGCATCATCTCTTGCCATGAGTAGCATCATGTATCCTTGTCATGCATCATACTTGGTTGAGAATCATGTCTTGTTCATGCTTGTGTGTTTACCATGTTGTTTGCTTCTTTCCAGTTGTGCTTCTTCCTGATAGTTCCTGTTTCATTGCGATTGTGAGGATTCGTTTGACTACGTGGGATCGTCTTCTTCATGGACTCGTTCTTCTTCCTAGCAGGATTTCAGGCAAGATGACCGTCACCTTGGATCTCACTACTATCTTTGCTATGCTAGTTCTCTTGATGCTATTGTTATGTCGCGCTACCTACCACTTGTTTATCAAGCCTCCCAAATTGCCTTGATAGCCTCTACCCTTTTTTACCCTTCCTAGAAAACTGTTGTTTGGCTATGTTACCGCTTTGCTCAGCCCCTCTTATAACATTGCTAGTTGCACGTGCCGTTGCAGGTTGTTCCATGTTGGGACATGGATATCATGGGATATCACAATATCTCTTATTTAATTAATGCACATATATACTTGGTAAAGGGTGGAAGGCTCGGCCTTTTGTTCTTGGTTTTGTTCCACTCTTGCCGCCCTAGTTTCTGTCATACCGGTGTTATGTTCCTTGATTTTGCATCCCTAACACGGTGAGGGGTATGGGGCCCTCTTGACAGTTTGCTTTGAATAAATTTTTTCCAACAAGACCCAACATTGGTTTTACCATTTGCCTAATAACAACTAAAACTTGCATAAGGACCAGCTAGCACCCGATGACTCTTAATCAACCCCCGAGACAATGCTCCGCATGAGTGTTGGTCCAAACTGGGTGATGTTCGGTGCCCCCTGGGCAACTAGGGTCTCAGCCAACCTGACGTCTTGCCCATCTGGTGTACCCTGAGAACGAGATACGTGCAACTCCTATCAGGCTAGGTTGGTGCATCGGGAGGTCTTGCTGAACTTGTTTTACCATTGTCGAAATGTCTTGTGCACCGGGATTCCGAGTCTGATCGGAGGGTCCCACGATGGAGGATTGTCTCCGCGGATCGTGAGCTTGTCATGGGCTAAGTTGGGACACCCCTGCAGGGTTTAAACTTTCGAGAGCCATGCCCGCGGTTATGTGGCAGATGGGAATTTGTTAATATCCGGTTGTAGATGACTTGAAGTAAACTCTTTTAAAATACACCAACCACGTGTGTAACCGTGACTGTCTCTTTTCGGGTGCGTTCGAGAAGAGAACACGGTTGGATTATGTTTGAACGTAAGTAGTTCAGGATCACTTCTTGATCATTACTAGTTGGCGACCGTTTGTGTAGTTTCTCTTCTTATTCTGGTATTCGCAAGTTAGCCACCATACTTTGCTTAGCCGCTGCTGCAACCTCACCAGTTTACCCCTTCCTCACCCATTAAGCTTTGCTAGTCTTGATACCCATGGTAATGGGATTTCTTAGTCCTTGTGGCTCACAGATTACTACACCAACAGTTGCAGGTACAGTAATGCGATGATCATGACGTGAGAGCGATGTTTGCTTGACTTGGAGTTCTTCTTCTTCTTCTTCTTCTTCTTCTTCTTCTTCTTCTTCTTCTTCTTCTTCTTCTTCTTCTTCGATCTTGGGTTAGGTTCCTGGTCGGCAGCCTGGGATAGCAGGGTGGATGTCGTTAGAGCTTTTGTTTGTGATTCATCCATAGTTGGATGTTGTTCTCATATATGATGTTCATGTATTCTTGCGGCATTTGTATGCCTTGTATGTATCCCCATATTTTATGTAATGGTACGATGTAATGATATCCACCTTGCAAAAGCGTGTCAATATGCAGTTCTATCCTTGGTGGGACCTTCGAGTCCCTTTAGGATAGTGTCGCATATTGGGCATGACAGGCTGCTTGGTATCAGAGCCTCGACCGACCATAGGATCCCCCTTGTTTGATCGTATAGTTTGGTCTTTGTCGATTCTAGAAGAAATTTTTTCGGAGTCTAGTTATATCGGAGAGTAGGAATTGTTTTTACTCCTCAACCCCTTTCGTCGCTCTGGTAAGGAATCTTGTCATAGGTGTTTCGATATACTCCTCTTCCCCTTCAAATTATTTTTAGGATCACACAATTTGTTTTCATTCGTTGCGATGCCAGCTCTTTTCATCCGATGCATTTCTCGTCAAGCTGATTTGGTTCTCTTCATCTTTTGCAAGGTCAATCCTCAGTGCTTTCTCAAAAATGTTGCTCCCCCATATGAAGTTGTCTTTCTTTTTTCCCACCCGCCCACCCTTTTTCTTCTCGGAGCCGGAGTCCATAATCGAGTATCCATCCTACTCGTGCGAAGCCTTTGCATTCTTTCCTCACTTATTTCAACTGGTGTTTTCTCTTATTTGTCGGTTCCCCATTCCAAGTTGCCTTTGTTTTACCCCCCCCCCCCCCCCCTTTTTTTCCCCAGTCAGAGCCTCTATTCGAGCATCAATTTCATTCATGCAGAGCCTCTTCATTCTTTTCTCAATGGTCTCAACCGGTGTAATTCTCGTCAAGTTCATCGTTGTTTGTCTCGCTTTCCTTTCCGGTGGGTTCAATTAAAGTTTTCGGTCGTGATCATATTCTTTCACATTACTCAAATATTTCCTCTTTCTTGTTCACCTCTCGCCATTTAATCCTTCCAGAGTGCTGAAGACATATGAGAAGATTCGTGTTTGCATTCAATTAATTCAAGGTTGTCACCTCATTCGAGTCTTTCAATTGTTCCGGTGCATCATCTCTTCAACAATCCTTTCCAACGGTGTTTCTTTTCAGTGGTCCCTAACCCACAGGTCTTTTCCTAGTATCTTACCTAACTCTTCTAATTTTCCGGAGTTATTCTCAAATTCTTTTCGAAGCATGACGTAAGTATGAATTTCATTAGTCAGATGCTTGTCCAAGATCGATTTCAAATTATTTTCATTGTTGGCTCAACCTCTTCACTTTCCGTTCTCCCGAAGAATCCCAACAATTTTGGTGTTGTTCCTCGTCGTCATTCTCAAAATTTGAAGACCGAAGAAGAGTTTTCCCCTAAATCTTTTCCGTTCTCTCAGAGATTCGTGGTGCTAGCTTGTTGCTATCCTCTTATTTTGTTCCGATCTTCAAGAATTCTTTTCTTACCCATCCGGAGTATTTCAGGAGTTGTTTTTCTGTTTCAATAATCTGGAGGCCTCCATTTTAGAAGATTTCTTCATTCCAAGATTTCAGCTTCGTTCATTCCCATATTTCTATCGGTGCTTCGTTCAAGCATTCTTTAATCAGTTCGCGATCTCTTCGTGCTTTTGCATCTAAATTCCTTCAAGTATCTTCATGCATCTGTAATGCTTTCCGGAGAGTCATTCTCTTTTTGTCATTCATTTCAATTATTATGGTGGTTTGTTCAACATTCCTTCTCCTTTGTTATCATATCAATTCATTCGTTCTCTCCAATCCTACCGGTGGTTCATGTAGACCTTCTCAAGGTTGCACTATATCTCTCTTCAATTCTTTTCAATAAGAATAAGTTGCATGCCAAATCCATTTTTCATCAAGTAAATTTGATGAGGATAAGCATAACGTAATTCTTATTCTCATTTCATCATGGCCAAATAATTCCTTGCTTCGGAGATTGTTCATGATGAGTAATCTCTCGGTTCTAAGTTATTCATCTTTTCTCTTCCAGAGTTCGAAGTTTTTCTCGCTTGTCTCATCGCAAAGCTCCATCTAAATCTTCGCAAGGCTTTAATCTTATTATTTTCATCCTTCAATTCTATCTCATCATCCTTTTCTCACCGGAGTCTTCATGGTGGTTCAGCAGGATTTAATTCATTCTTCAAGTGTTCACCAAGATTATTGTTGGAGGAGTGCAAGTATATTTTCTCTTGCGTCTCGAAGTGTAATTAATTCTCCGTGTTCTTTTGAAGCGGAGTTTTGCATTTCTTTGTTATTCTCATCTATTCAAACATTTCCGGTTGTGGTCGGTTATCACCTCATAATTTGAGACGTTTTCCATAAGCCCACAACAAGCTTATTCTTTTGTTCTTGATTTTCCAACAACTTCGTTCAACCCTTCTTCATAAGGATGCTTTTCAAACTCAATTATGGTAGAAGATGTCATTTTCTTCTCCATTCCTTTCATTCCACTCTTCTAATTCTTCTGGAGGCGTTGTGTTGTCCCTCTCGTCAAGTATCATTCAATCTTGCCAAGTTCATGTTATAATCCCTTCCATGTTCAGCCGGAGTGCTGCCTAAATTCCTTCGTTATTATTCCGTTTCTATCTTCTTCTAACCGGAGTGGTTTCAGAGTCTACCTTGTTCCTCAAGCTTTTGATTCTCGTTGTAATCATCGTTCCTCTTTTTTACCCGGGTGCTCTCGACTTTGTTCATCTCCTCTCTTGCATTCTTTTTTCACCTCATGCTCTTTCTCTTCTGTCTCGTTCCTAAGATCTCGGGACGAGATCTTTTGTTAGTGGAGGAGAGTTGTAACGCCCCGAGACCGATGAGGTAGGTGTCTTCCAGTTATTCGCCGTCATTGCCATGTCATTTTCTTGCATGTTGCACTTTGTCATGTCATCATGTGCATATCATTTGTATTCATGTCCGTCTCTTGCATTCAGTCATTTTCTCCGTTGTCCTTTTCGAAATCTGACACTCTGACATGCACCCGTTGCACCTCTTAGATCTTGTTTCGTGAGTGGGAGAAAAACGTTCTCAGAATGGGCCGAGATTTGTTGAGTGTCCTTGGTATAACCCTGGTAGACCGCCTGTCAAATTTCGTTCCATTTGGAGGTCGTTTGACACCCAAACGGTTAACTGCGTTAACCGCCGGACCCTTTCTCTTTACAGCTCAGCACCCCTTCACAATAGCCCACTAGCCCATCTAAACCCCCTCCATGCTCTTCGTCGTTGGATCACGATCGTGTGGGCGAAAACTGCACCTCATTTGGACTCTTCTAGCTCCCTCCACCTATAAATAAGCCCCCCCTTCGAAATTTCGGGTCCAAACCCTAGTCCCTCTCCTCCCCGCGCCGCCGGACATGTCCACTCCGTGCCGGACGCGTCCATAGCCGCCGCCCCATCCAACCAGGAGCCGCCATGTGTCCACCCAGCCTCTCCACTGCCGCGCGGCCCGCCGGACCCGGAACGGGCCCGCGCGAGCCCGTCCGGCCGCGCCGCTCGCCCGAGCCCCCGCGCCGCCCAGCTCCTCCCGTCCCCGCCGCAGAGTCGCCGGCGCCACCTCCACGCCGTGCGCCGCCGCCCTGCGCCGCCACCTCGCTACCGGGGAGCTCCGCCACCCCTCCAGGCCAGCGCCCCGCCCCGCGCCCATCGCCAGAATCTCCGCCGCCCGTCGCCGGCACCCGCTGCCTTGCCGGACTCCAGCCACAAACCGGCCTCGCCGCCCCTCCTCCGGTCAGATCCGGGCTTTGCGCCCCTGGATCCAACCCCCCTCCACCGTTCCGCCCGTCCCCGCTGGTCCACTGTCTCGCCGCCTGTAGGATCAAAAGTATGTCTAGAGGGGGGGGGGTGATTTGACTACTTGACCAAATAAAACTTATCCTTTTCCCAATTTTAGTTCTTGGCAGATTTTAGCAACTTTGGACAAGTCAAGCAATCTTAGCACAATTCAAGCAAGCATGCAAAGAGTATATGAGCAGCGGAAAGTAAAGCATGCAACTTGCAAGAATGTAAAGGGAAGGGTTTGGAGGATTCAAACGCAATAGGAGACACGGATGTTTTTGTCGTGGTTCCAATAGGTGGTGCTATCGTACATCCACGTTGATGGAGACTTCAACCCACGAAGGGTAACGGCTGTGCGACTCCACAGAGGGCTCCACCCACGAAGGGTCCACGAAGAAGCAACCTTGTCTATCCCACCATGGCCGTCGCCCACGAAGGACTTGCCTCACTAGCGGTAGATCTTCATGAAGTAGGCGATCTCCTTGCCCTTACAAACTCCTTGGTTCAACTCTACAATCTTGTCGGAGGCTCCCACGTGACACCTAGCCAATCTAGGAGACACCACTCTCCAAGAAGTAACAAATTGTGTGTTGATGATGAACTCCTTGCTCTTGTGCTTCAAATGATAGTCTCCCAAACACTCAACTCTCTCTCACAGGATATGGATTTGGTGGAAAGAAGATTTGAGTGGAAAGCAACTTGGGGAAGGCTAGAGATCAAGATTCATATGGTAGGTATGGAATATCTTGGCCTCAACACAAGTGTAGGTGGTTCACTCTCAGAAAAAGTAAGTTGGAAGTGTAGGTTCATTCTGATGGCTCTCTCCACGAATGAAGAGGAGGTGGAGGGGTATATATAACCTCCACACATATCTAACCATTACACACAACTTGCCAATCTCGGTGGGACCGAATTGATAAACTCGGTCGGACCGATTCAGCAAATCTAGTGACCGTTAGGATTCTCGGTGGGACTGACATGCAACTCGGTAGGACACATATGATTAGGGTTAGGGCATAATCTAATCTCGGTGAGACCGATTACAAAAAATCGCTGAGACCGATTTTGGTAATAAGCTAACCAGAGAGTTGGTCGGGTAAACTCGGTGGGACCAATTCGCTCATTTCGGTGAGACCGAAATGTTATGAAAGGGAAACAGAGAGTTTACATTGCAATCTCGGGGGATAGATCGCTCATCTCAGTGGGACAGAAACGTTACGAAGGGAAACAGAGAGATTACAATCCCATCTCGGTGAGACCAAGATCTCTATCGGTGAGACCGATTTGCCTAGGGTTTGTGGCAGTGTCTATGACATCTGAACTCGGTGGCGCCGGATAGAAAGAATCGGTGGGGCCGAGTTTGACTTTTGGTTTAGGTCATATGTGGATGTGAGAAAGTAGTTGAGGGCTTTGGAGCATATCACTAAGCATTTTGAGCAAGAGCCTCATTAAGTAACACCTCATCCCTCCTTGATAGTATTGGCTTTTCCTATAGACTCAATGTGATCTTGGATCACTAAAATAGAAAATGTAGAGTCTTGAGCTTTGAGCTTGAGCCAATCCTTTTGTCCTTAGCATTTTGAGGGGGTCCACTTTTCTCATCCATGCCATGCCAATCATTGAGCTTTCCTGAAATATTAATCTTGAAATAGCATTATCTCAATGTGAAAGTGCAACTATCCCTAGGTGGTTTTGGTAATTCATAACAACATGTAGCTCATTGAGCTAATGCTATTCCAAGATGATTATTTCAGGAAAGCTCAATGATTGGCATGGCATGGATGGTGAAAGTGGAACCCTCAAAATGCTAAGGACAAAGGATTGGCTCAAGCTCAAAAGCTCAAGACTCTTCATTTTATACTTTAGTGATCCAAGATCACATTGAGTCTTTAGGAAAAGCCAATACTATCAAGGAGGGATGAGGTGTTGCTTAATGAGCCTCTTGCTTCATGTGCTTAGTGATATGCTCCAAAACCCTCAACTACTTTCCCATATCCACATATGACCTAAACCCTAAGCCAAACTCGGTCCTACCGATTCTTTCTATCCGGCGCCACCGAGTTTCACTTGTCATAAGCCACTGCCAAACCCTAGCAATTCGGTTCTACCGATAGGGATCTCGGTCTCACCGAGATGGGATTGCAAACTCTCTGTTTCCCTTTCGTAACTTTTCGGTCTCACTGAAAGAGCGAATCGGTCCCACCGAGATTGCAATGTAAATTCAGTGTTTCCTTTTTGTAACTTTTCGGTCTCACCGAAAGAGCAAATCGGTCCCACCGAGTTTGCCTGACCAACTCTCTGGTTAGCTAATTACCAAAATCGGTCTCACCGAGTTTGTGTAATTGGTCTCACCGAGATTACGTTATGCCCAAACCCTAACCATATCGGTCCTACCAAGTTGCATGTCAGTCCCACCGAAAATCTCTAACGGTCACTAGGTTTACCTTTTCGGTCCGACCGAGTTTGTTGATTCGGTCCCACCGAGATTGGAAAACTGTGTGTAACGGTTGGATTTTGTGTGGAGGCTATATATACCCCTCCACCTCCTCTTCATTCGTGGAGAGAGCCATCAGAACACATACACAATTCCAACTCATATGTTCTGAGAGAGAACCACCTACTCATGTGTTGAGACCAAGATATTCCATTCCTACCATATGAATCTTGATCTTTAGCCTTCCCCAAGTTGCTTTCCACTCAAATCTTCTTTCCACAAAATCCAAATCCTATGAGAGAGAGTTGAGTGTTGGGGAGACTATCATTTGAAGCACAAGAGCAAGGAGTTCATTACCTACACACCATTTGTTACTTCTTGGAGAGTGGTGTCTCCTAGATTGGCTAGGTGTTACTTGGGAGCCTCCGACAAGATTGTGGAGTTGAACCAAGGAGTTTGTAAGGGCAAGGAGATCGCCTACTTCGTGAAGATCTACCGCTAGTGAGGCAAGTCCTTTGTGGGCGATGGCCATGGTGGGATAGACAAGGTTGCTTCTTCGTGGACCATTTGTGGGTGGTTGCTTCTTCGTGGACCCTTCGTGGGTGGAGCCCTCCGTGGACTCGCGCAACCGTTACCCTTTGTGGGTTGAAGTCTCCATCAACGTGGATGTAGGATAGCACCGCCTATCCGAACCACGGGAAAAACATCCGTGTCTCCAATTGCGTTTGAATTCTCCAAACCCTTCCCTTTACATTCTTGCAAGTTGCATGCTTTACTTTCCGCTGCCAATATACTCTTTGCATGCTTGCTTGAATTGTGTGATGATTACTTGACTTGTCCTACAATAGCTAAAATCTGCCAAGAACTAAAATTGGGAAAAGGTTAAGTTTTTATTTGGTCAAGTAGTCTAATCACCCCCCTCTAGACATACTTTCGATCCTACACAATGAGCTATATGTTGTTAGGAATTACCAAAACCACCTAGGGATAGTTGCACTTTTCAATCTCCCCCTTTTTGGTAATTGATGACAACATATAGATCAAAGCTTCGACAAATGATAATAAGATGAAAAACATTGTCGCTTTGAGAAGTATGTGAAAAGCAAGAGCTCCCCCTAAATTTGTGCATGGTTTAAGATTTGCTTTGGACTGCAAATGCATAATGAGTTAGGATCATGGGTTACTCTTCCACGTCACATACATCTTGGTGGAGCGCTCAAAATGATAATAATTAAATACATGCACTCATCACCAAGCAAAGTGAATGATCATATGGGGATATAAAAGGATAATGTCATCCAACAAGCATTAAGGTAGCATATGATCAAACACATGATCATCCAAGTATCACACAAAAGCATAAAGTATCTCAAACACCAAAAAAAAGAGAGAACAAAGAGCAACACTCTCTCTCAAAGCCTATGATCTATGAAATTTCCCCCCCTTTGGCAACAAGTTACCAAAAAGTTCATAAAAAATGCATAGTGCTAGATCGACTCTCAGGCTTGGTCTTCAGGTGGTGGTGTAGATAAAACTCCAAGGACGAAGGCATTAGTTGATGTAGATGGAGCTGGCGGAGTGGGTGCTGGAGCTGGTGGCACACTTCTATCCAGATGGTAGGATAACTTGGATGTCTGAAGGTACGAGGTACCAATCTACTGTTGCTGAGTGGGCACAGCTCATCAATGCCCCAGAGGAGCATGAGGATGACTTGGATATCTATGCCAAGAAGAAGATGGACCACAACTCTATGTCCAATATGTACAAGGAAATTCCAAAGAGGCACTTGACACTTTCAAGTTTGGCTCAGTGCATTATCTTCTGTCAGGGCTGCCAACTATTAATTGGATTTTGAGGCACACTCTCTTGCCCAAGTCAGGTGATCACAAGATGATCAGAGGCCATGCAATCAATTTGCTTCATGTATTTGATGTACCTCAGAAATTCAAGGTCATGAGCCTCATAGTAGAGACTATCAAGAGGACTGCAGCAGATCAGAAGAGGAGCTGTGGGTATGCCCCACAAATTCAGGAGCTCATTATCAACTCAAAGATGGGCACGGGCATATACTTGTTGGACAAGGAACACCTGCCCATCCGTCAGATTTTGAACATAATCAAGTTGTTATGACTGAGAATGAACCATCTGCCAAGCACAAGCAAAGAAGGAGAAGGCAAGGAAGGAGAAAGCTGCCAAGATGCCAACTCAAGAGGAGGCATCTGAGTATTTCTTGAAAACCAAACAAGAGCAGCTTGGTTACCTGATTGCATCCACCCTGCGGATTGAGAAAGGACTAGCCACCCTAACTCAGAACCAGGCAAGCCTAGAGAGAATCATGGAACAAAAGTTCTATGACTTGGATGTCAAGGTGACAGAGATTCAGACTGCAGTGGAGCAGCTCCAGATGACATGCAGGAGAGGAGAGGCAGGACTACAACTGATGCCTTTGCCAGAGTGCCACGAGGTCCGAGGTCGTCTGCAGTGCCAGTTGCTGACCCCAGAGCCACCACGTCTGCACCAGCTACAGCCTCAGTTCCACCAGCTCCAGCATCTACTTCAGCCTCGACTCCAACCACGTCTACAGAAGGCTTCGTCCTTGGAGTGCTCCGGACTCCACCACCACCTGAAGATCAAGCCTGAGCTCGATCTAGCACTATGCATTTTCTAGGAACTTTTTGGTAACTTGTTGCCAAAGGGGGAGAAAATGTATAGATCATAGGCTTCGAGAGAGAGTGTTGCTTTTATTCTCTCTTGCTTTTATTGTGTGGTTTTTCGAACTTTGTTTGCTTTTGAGTGCTTGAGATACTATGTCATTCGTGAGACATTGATGATCATGCGTTTGATCATAAGCTACACTTAATGCTTGGTGAATGCTATTATCTTATCTATCTTATGTGATCATTCACTTTTCTTGGTGATGAGTGCATGTATTTCATTCTTATCATTTTAAGCGCTCCACCAAGATGTATGTGACATGGAAGAGTAACCCATGACTCTAACTCCTTGTGCATTTGCAGTCCAAAGCAAATTTTAAATATGCACAAATTTAGGGGGAGCTCTTACTTATCACATACTTCTCAAAGCGACGATATATTTCATGCTTATTATCATTTGTCGAAGCTTTGATCTATATGTTGTCATCAATTACCAAAAAGGGGGAGATTGAAAGTGCAACTATCCCTAGGTGGTTTTGGTAATTCATAACAACATATAGCTCATTGAGCTAATGCTATTCCAAGATGATTATTTCAGGAAAGCTCAATGATTGGCATGGCATGGATGTGAAAGTGGAACCCTCAAAATGCTAAGGACAAAGGATTGGCTCAAGCTCAAAAGCTCAAGACTCTTCATTTTATATTTTAGTGATCCAAGATCACATTGAGTCTTTAGGAAAAGCCAATACTATCAAGGAGGGATGAGGTGTTGCTTAATGAGCCTCTTGCTTCATGTGCTTAGTGATATGCTCCAAAACCCTCAACTACTTTCCCATATCCACATATGACCTAAACCCTAAGCCAAACTCGGTCCTACCGATTATTTCTATCCGGCGCCACCGAGTTTCACTTGTCATAAGCCACTGCCAAACCCTAACAATTCGGTTCTACCGATAGGGATCTCGGTCTCACCGAGATGGGATTGCAAACTCTCTGTTTCCCTTTCGTAACTTTTCGGTCTCACCGAAAGAGCGAATCGGTCCCACCGAGATTGCAATGTAATTCAGTGTTTCTTTTTTGTTACCTTTTGGTCTCACCGAAAGAGCAAATCGGTCCCACCGAGTTTGCCTGACCAACTCTCTGGTTAGCTAATTACCAAAATCGGTCTCACCGAGTTTGTGTAATCGGTCTCACCGAGATTACGTTATGCCCAAACCCTAACCATATCGGTCCTACCGAGTTGCATGTCAAGTCCCACCGAAAATCTCTAACGGTCACTAGGTTTACCTTTTCGGTCCCGACCGAGTTGTTGATTCGGTCCCACCGAGATTGGAAAACTGTGTGTAACGGTTGGATTTTGTGTGGAGGCTATATATACCCCTCCACCTCCTCTTCATTCATGGAGAGAGCCATCAGAACACATACACAATTCCAACTCATATGTTCTGAGAGAGAACCACCTACGCATGTGTTGAGACCAAGATATTCCATTCCTACCATATGAATCTTGATCTCTAGCCTTCCCCAAGTTGCTTTCCACTCAAATCTTCTTTCCACAAAATCCAAATCCTATGAGAGAGAGAGTTGAGTGTTGGGGAGACTATCATTTGAAGCACAAGAGCAAGGAGTTCATTTACTTCTTGGAGAGTGGTGTCTCCTAGATTGGCTAGGTGTCACTTGGGAGCCTCCGACAAGATTGTGGAGTTGAACCAAGGAGTTTGTAAGGGCAAGGAGATCGCCTACTTCGTGAAGATCTACCGCTAGTGAGGCAAGTCCTTGTGGGCGATGGCCATGGTGGGATAGACAAGGTTGCTTCTTCGTGGACCCTTTGTGGGTGGTTGCTTCTTCGTGGACCCTTCGTGGGTGGAGCCCTCGTGACTCGCGCAACGTTACCCTTTGTGGGTGGAGCCCTCCGTGGACTCGCGCAACCGTTACCCTTTGTGGGTTGAAGTCTCCATCAACGTGGATGTAGGATAGCACCACCTATCCGAACCACGGGAAAAACATCCGTGTCTCCAATTGCGTTTGAATTCTCCAAACCCTTCCCTTTACATTCTTGCAAGTTGCATGCTTTACTTTCCGCTGCCAATATACTCTTTGCATGCTTGCTTGAATTGTGTGATGATTACTTGACTTGTCCTACAATAGCTAAAATCTGCCAAGAACTAAAATTGGGAAAAGGTTAAGTTTTTATTTGGTCAAGTAGTCTAATCACCCCCC
Source organism: Triticum urartu (assembly GCF_003073215.2). Lineage (NCBI taxonomy): Eukaryota > Viridiplantae > Streptophyta > Magnoliopsida > Poales > Poaceae > Triticum > Triticum urartu. The sequence continues at coordinate 320,324,654 of NC_053027.1, read as the reverse complement.
TCTAGACATACTTTCGATCCTACAAGTGGTATCAGAGCTTTGGTCTCCATTTGCTTTGATCTCGATAATTTTTGGTGGTCATAGCCTTGGTTTCACAACCTAGGAGAGTATGGCGTCTAGCGAGGGACTTTATCACCGTAGAGGTCCTTACTTTGATGGTACTAATTTTGCTAGTTGGAAGCATAAAATGAAAATGCATATTCTTGGACATAACCCCGCCGTTTGGGCTATTGTGTGTGTTGGTTTGCAAGGTGACTTCTTTGATGGGAAAGAACCAAACCGTGAAGCTACCGCGGATGAGTTGAAGATGTTGCAATACAATGCTCAAGCTTGTGATATTCTCTTCAACGGATTGTGCCCCGAAGAATTCAACAAAATCAGCCGTCTTGAGAATGCAAAGGAAATTTGGGACACTTTGATTGATATGCACGAAGGTACCGACTCCGTCAGGGAATCCAAGTTGGATGTGCTTCAAAGTCAACTTGACAAGTTCAAAATGAAGGATGGTGAAGGTGTCGCTGAAATGTACTCTAGGCTTGCTCTCATCCCAAATGAGATTGCCGGCTTAGGAAGTGAAGAGATGACCGATAGATTCATCATCAAGAAGATTCTAAGAGCCTTGGATGGAAAATATGATACCGTGTGCACATTGATCCAAATGATGCCCAATTACAAAGATCTCAAGCCTACGGAGGTGATTGGAAGAATTGTTGCTCATGAGATGTCACTTAAGGATAAAGAGGAACTTCACAACAAATCAAGTGGTGCCTACAAAGCCTCATGTGAAGCCCCTACATCATCAACTGAGAAACAAAACTTCAATGAAGAATTGAGCTTAATGGTGAAGAACTTCAACAAGTTCTACAAGAGTAGAAGCAAAGATAGAAGCTTCAAGTCAAGGTCCTACAATGACAAAAGATCTTCTAGTCGAGAGCGAAACTGCTACAGTTGTGGAAGACCCGGACACTATTCCAATGAGTGTACGGCTCCCTACAAGAGAAGAGAAGATTCTCCAAAAAGAAGAAGCAAAGAATCACCACCAAGAGAGAGAAGGAGTAGAGATGATCGTTATGAACGAAGATACTCACGGAGAAGCAAGGATTCAGAAAGGAAGGAACAATCATCAAGGAGCTACACAAAACGAAGACATCAAGCTCATGTTGGTGAATGGGTATCCGGCTCCGACTCCGACAGCCACTCCGAGAGAAGTTATCACTCCGACTCCGAAGATACTCAAGATGAAGGTGTTGCCGGTCTAGCACTTGTGTCAACCAACTCCTACGACATATTTGACTCACCAAATGAAGGAATTGGAAGATGCTTCATGGCCAAAGGTCCTAAGGTAACACACCCCGAGTATGTTGATTTCAATAGTGATGAAGATGACTTGTTAGGTGATGATTTGCTTGTTGACAACTCTAGTGATGAATACTATGATGAAAAGTCAATTAATCATGCTAATCAAGATAAAACGAATGACAATGATAAGGAGAAGATTGAGGCTCTAACTAAAGAACTAAACACTCTTAAGTTAGCTCATGAAACCATCTTTGAAGATCATCGAGAACTTTTAAGAGCTCATGAGAAATTACGCTTTGAAAAGCTCAATCTTGAGCAAGAGCATGAGTTCTTAAAAGCAATCAATGATGATCTCCGCAAGAAAAGTTCTTCTTACATTGCCAAGCGTTTACTCTTATCCACTTACATGCCTCAAGTCAAGTCTAGTAACAAGAACAAGAAAGATTCTTCCTCTAGTAGTAACAATGATCATGCTAAATCTAATGTTGTTGCTTCTAGTAGTTCTCTTGATTCCACTAATGATTCTCTTAGCCAAGTTACACTTGAGCAAGAAAATAGCTTATTGAAGGGAATTATAGATAAAGGAGTGTACAAAAGCCTTGCCGGGAGTAAGCAATTCGAGGAAATTGTGCGCAAGCAAGGAATGCACCGGAAGAATCAAGGTGTTGGTTTTGAACGAAAGTTCAATGCCAATGGAGTCGAGTGGGAAGAAGATCAATACCCCAAGACAAAGTTTGTTCCTCAACAAGAGAAGTATGATACTTCCTTCAAGGGGACACAAGCTCAAGATGATCTTCCACCACAAGACTACAAGCAAAAAGGCAAGGACAAGCTTCAAGAGGAAATTGATGCATTTGAAGAAGCTCCTAAGACCTTAGTCAAGTGGATTCCCAAGACTACTTCAAGTTCCATTACATCTCCAAGGATTCCCATCAATATGGTGTGGATCCAAAAGAAGAAGAACTAGAGAGTTCTTGAGGGTGACTCCGCCAACATACTTCACTCTTATCATTTTGGCAAGAACAAGTGCAATCAACTTCCACATCTTGCACTAGTTCAAGGAGTCACAAACCCTCTTGTTGGTAAGACAAGGGACAAGGTAACCTAAAAGTTTTCATGGACATCATCTTGTGTGTGCATCACTCTATGTCTATGGATATCCTTGTTTGTTCCTTGTGGGACTAACCCATGTAGGTATTGAAAGTGCAATTCACTCAAATGGATAGCTCCAAGTGATCTACATCAACATTGAGCATCCACATCTTCAACATCTACATGAAGTCATCATCGACAAAACCCGAGGTTAGTTCATCCCTCTAAGGGGGGATATCACATCTAGGGGGAGCTTTACTCTAAGACTTGAGCTAAAGCAACTCTAAAGATGTGAACACAACAATGCTTTATGTAAAAGTGGTAACCCCACTTGAGCTTAAATGATGAGTATGACCTATGATCAAGTGTTCTCACTTGACTCCTAAGTCAATATACTCATATATAGATGACCTTGTCATCGCAAATTGCTTGATAGATGCTAGAATCGGTTGTGCATGCCTTGTCACATATTTCATTTTCCATCTTATTGTGTGAGCATGCTGGTTGCATATTTTACTCATTCGAGGACATCCACTTGTTGTTTTGATTGTTTGGTTTTATTTCCTTTTGCCAAGTGGATGGACAAGAATGCCTAAGAACCTCCTCTAGCTATCTATGCTTTTCTCGTCTCAAACTCTATTCATGCTACATCACAAAATTTGATCAAGTCAGATTCGAATCACTCTATGTGAGGAGCGCTCGGAGTCCCCGATTCGTCATAGACTTAAACTTCCAAAACCTCTTTATGATTCTCGGTCTGACCGATACCCCACTTTCGGTCCTACCGAGATCATTAAGTTGATCTAGGTTTTCGATCTCGGTGTAACCGATTTGAACCTTTCGGTCACACCGAGTTTCAGTAACTGCTTGCAGTTATGAATCTCGGTGCCACCGAGTTGTTCCACTCGGTCACACCGACAGGGTCGGGCTATATATAGTCATGGGCAAAAATTTGGAAATTTCTCCGAACCCCTTCGCCCGCGCGATAGCCTGCTCTGCCAACTTGGTCTCCGGATCGTCTCCTCGCCGCCAGCCGCCTCCAGTCGCTGGTCTCCATCGCCGTCAACGGAATTCTACCCCACCGTTGCCGCCGTAGCGAGTCTCCGCCGAACTAGGGTATGGACTCGATCTTTGTGCTATTCTCCAATCCGATTCTTAGCACATTGTGATCATCATGATTCTTGCCACGATTGAAACACTCCTATCCAGTCAATGCACTCGTAGATTAGGTTTGATTCGAAAATTTTAGGGTTAGGTTTCCGCCGAAACCATCTCAGACCCACCGAGTTGAAAAACTTGGTCCCACCGATTTGGCTTATGCCATTGCACAAGCGAGACTCGGTCTGACCGAGAATTACTTATTGGTGTGACCGATTTTGGAACTCTGTGAAACCCTAGCAGTCTCGGTGCCACTGAACTGTGACTCGGTCTGACCGAGTTCACTAGTTTAGGTGCCAAAACTGCTTCGGTATCACCGAGTTTAAAAATCGGTAGATCCGAGATGATTTTAGTGGGAAACTAAAACTAAGTTTTTGGATCATTCTTTTGCAAAAATCTCTGCATTTTGTGATGCTCATCCACTCTACCTCATCTATAAACTATTCACAGGGTCAGTAGTTAGAGTTTGCAACATGTCTGATCAGAGTGACAGCCAGAACTTGTCAGAGCAGCAAGTGCAGATGAGTGAGGGCACTAGTCCCTCCAGTTCTTCTGATGAAGGCAGCAGGAGCACCCCTAGCAATTTGCCTAAAGCTGCCACCAGACAGAGAAAGAAGAGAACTTCAGATTCTGAGGATGAAGATTATGTGGCAGAAGAGGAAGCAACTTCCAAGAGAGTTGAGCCAGCACAGGGCACAAAGCCAGGCTTGAAAGTCAAAAGGCCAGAGCTTCAACTCAGATTCCTGAAAAGCCTGCACCCAAGGAGCCAGTTGCTGCTGAAGGAAAGAAAAGGAAGGAAAGAGTCAAGAAGACCGTAGCCAGAGTGCTTGGAAAGGATTCCATCATGGAAGAAGAGGAAGAAGAAGAGGTTGCTGCACCAGCACCTAAGGCACCTAAGCTTATGGGTGATGCTATAAGATCAGGGGCTGCCACATCTAAGCCCAAAGAAGCACCCAAAGCTGCCTCCAAGCCCAAGTCTGCACCAAAGAGAAATACAAGGAGCATACCTGCAGCTGAGAAGAACAAGGCCCCAGTGCCTGACACTGCTGAAGAAGATGAGGAAGAGCAAGTTCTTAGAAAGCTCAAGCCCAAGATCCCAGACCACAACGATGCTCATCCTGTGGCTGAGGATATGAAGCTCAGGAGAGACTCAGGGCTGAGGAAGTGGAGAGAAGCAGATCCGTATGCTTCAAGGAGGAGGACTGCTGTTGACTACAGATTCCACACTAAGGAACAGCAGGACTTCTATGAAACAGTTTTGTTGGACAAGAAGCCCATAGTTTGTGACATGAGATGGGTTGATTGGGAGTACATCAAGGACAATGAAGAGCACTATCCTGGAGTGCAAGACAGCTTTAGTGCTTGTGGAGTTGCAGACTTTGTTGGGCAGAAGCTCACAAAGTGGAACGAGGAACTTATTATGCAATTCTACTCCACGACACACTTCTATCCAGATGGTAGGATAACTTGGATGTCTGAAGGTACGAGGTACCAATCTACTGTTGCTGAGTGGGCACAGCTCATCAATGCCCCAGAGGAGCATGAGGATGACTTGGATATCTATGCCAAGAAGAAGATGGACCACAACTCTATGTCCAATATGTACAAGGAAATTCCAAAGGAGGCACTTGACACTTTCAAGTTTGGCTCAGTCCATTATATTCTGTCAGGGCTGCCAACTATTAATTGGATTTTGAGGCACACTCTCTTGCCCAAGTCAGGTGATCACAAGATGATCAGAGGCCATGCAATCAATTTGCTTCATGTATTTGATGTACCTCAGAAATTCAAGGTCATGAGCCTCATAGTAGAGACTATCAAGAGGACTGCAGCAGATCAGAAGAGGAGCTGTGGGTATGCCCCACAAATTCAGGAGCTCATTATCTCAAAGATGGGCACATGCATATACTTGTTGGACAAGGAACACCTGCCCATCTGTCTAGATTTTGAAGATAATCAAGTTGTTATGACTGAGAATGAACCATCGTCTGCACAAGCACAAGCAAAGAAGGAGAAGGCAAGG